>NW_025813757.1:242500-249890 GCF_021917145.1 Hypomesus transpacificus | reverse complement strand
TGAAAATTACGTAATGGAGCCAGCCAAGTCACAGAGCTGACTGGCCCAATCACATGTGGGGTCTCTCTTCTGCTGGTGCTGCCTTACCTCTCTCTCTCTCTGTGTGTGTATCTCTCTCTCTCTGTGTATCTCTCTATTGCTCTCTCTCTGTCTCTCTATTTCTCCATCTCTCTCTCTCTGTATCTCTATTGCTCTCTCTATTTCCCTCTCTCCCCCTTTATCTCTCTCTCACTTGTTCTATTTTTGCTTCCCATGAAAACCACACTCGTGTTCGTTCACCACTCACAGAGAATCACGGCCCCCCTGTTTTCATGTTTTGCTGAAGTGGGATAGAGTGTTTAGGAATTTCAGTCCTAGAGGAATCCTATAGCTCACGGTCTACAGTGTGGTCAGAGAGTACAGTGATTTTAGCTGGAATTTCCATCCTGTCACCCCCTCTTTCTTCCCTGTTTCTGTCTTTCCAATGGTTCTCTCCCCTTCTGGAATTCAGTGTCCTAGCACGTGGCCAGCGATGAGTGTGTGTGTGTGTGTGTGTGTGCCCGTGCACCCCACCCCAACACCAACACACCCACACATACACAACAATAGTAATAGTTGTATTGTTCTGGTTGAAAGTCCTCTGTCCCCCTGACCATCAGTGCAGTTGAGACAGTGTCTTCAGCAGCTCTGCCTGACACAGATGGCTCTTTCATCAACATCTGAGCAAACCAAAGAGAGAGAGAGAGAGAGATAGACGGAAAGAAAGAGAAAGGGAACGAGAGAGTCTCCTTCCGCTCTCCAATCCCATCTGTTTGACACAGAGGAAGGTGGAGGGAGGGAGGGAGGGAGGGAGGGAGGGAGGGAGGGAGGGAGGGAGGGAGGGAGGGAGGGAGGGAGGGAGGGAGGGAGGGGAATAGGCGATTGAGAACGAGGCCAGGGCAGGCTGTGGGAGGAGAGCAGAGGGGTGAGGAGGGATGGGGGAGGGGCTGTTTAGAGAGAGGCAGGCTGGGGGGTTGGGCTCTGAGGCTGTGTGTGTGTGTGTGTGTGTGAGAGAGAGAGAAAAAAGAGAGAGTGTGTATGCTCTGCTCCTTTCCTTTCTTTGTTTGACTACTGAGTGGAAAAAGGGAGACAGAGAGTGTGTGTGAGTGAGAGAGAGGAGGGTGAGAGAGAGAGGAGAGAAAGAGAGGACAAGGAGATTCAAAGCCAGAAGTACACACTTTTTTGGGAGAAGACAAAGGAGTATTCTCTTTGTAAAAAATATATTTTATTTTTTTTTGAAAAAATAACTGCATGCTTTTGACACCAGTGTCAGATTTAGATCTGATGTGAGTGTGTTTATGTGTATCTCTCCGGCTGGCAGTGTATGTGTTTGTGTGTGTTTGTAGGGGTGAAAGGGGGGCAGCCTTCTCCCGGCCCCCGTCTGATTTAAAGGGAAAAAGAGGACACACAAAGCTTGGAGCGCTAGCTAAGCAGACAGGCAAAATCTGCTGAGCTAGCCTTCGCCGAACCTAAAAACACAATCTGGATATTACCATCGTCAACCTCTCACCCCCACACAACACTACCTAACCCCCAACCCACGGTAAGAAACCTTTCTCTTTTCTACACGACACCGCTAACAAAGGTGACGGGTTGTTAGCATGCTAGCTAGGTGTGCAGACAGCATTAACCGGAGAAAGTTCGCTATGGTAGGTGTAGTAGAGCAGTGTTAAATAATGCTAAGCTAACTCCAGGCGTGTGGAATGCAGCACAAAGGAAGACTGTGCTACAGCTGGGCCGGACTCGACTGTTTATGTTGCTGCTGCTGCTGTCACCGGCACTGGTGGTTTATGCTCTCCCCTCTCTCGGCTTGTTCGAGAAGACACAAAAGTAGTTTTTTTTTTTTTTTCCTTCTTTCGAGCTCTCTCTATCTCTCTCTCTTTTTCTCTCTTGTTTCTCTCTCTCTCGAGCAGTCAGTGGAACTCATTGGTGATTTAAATGCCAGCTTGCACAAAAGGCTACTTCTCTCTCTCACACACACGTTGTCTCCCCCTCTCTATTCCGTCTTTCTTTTCTTTACGTCTTTCTCTAATACTCTTGTACCCAACGCACAGCTGATGTTGCTTAGTAGGCCCACATATCTGCTGAAACGCTGCACAAGCAATAACCAAACCTACCTATCCACCGTCTCTAAACAAGACTAGAGTATTAAACAGTAGATTTGGACATTTAGTAATCAAATTGTGCGAGCATTGGTGGTGCTGGTGTTGCTGCTGCTGCTGGTGTTTTGAGTTGTGTCAGGGATTTGTGGTTATGTGACCAGTATGTGGTCGCATAACAGATAATTGTGTGTAAGAGTGTGTATGCACTCTTTACATGTCAGGGTCATCTTTACCATGTAGAAAGGAATCTTTTAGATGTGCGTGTGGGTGCCTGACTATGAAAAGGATGTGTGAGAAACGGAACACTTGTGCCGGCTTTTGCCTGGAGCTGTGAGTCTGCACGTGTGTGTGTGTGTGTGTGTGTAATGTTCCCTGTCCTCATTAAGTCTTTGCCCCTGTCTACACCTATCCAAACACCATGAGGGAAACAGTCTCTGTAGAGCTCTGCTACTTCGGAACACCGAGTCACACACACAGTCACACACACACAGTCACACACGGATGAGCACACACACGTTTAGGAAGCTCCAAATCTCTCCCCCCCCCCGTGTCACTATTTGAAATCTACCCTCCTCCTCTGTCCTGTGGAATTTCCTCTTACCCCCCTCCTTCCCCCCCCCCCCCATCTCTTGCACCAATCTCTTGATTCATTAATTCATTAGCACCGGAAGAGCATCCTTCATTTCTTCCCCTCTTTTTGTCCTGTTTCCTGCCTGTGGCCAATGAGAGCGTGGCAGGCGCGGTTCACTCGGGGTCGGATGCAGTGTGCCGGAATAAACCTGCAGCGGCTAGCCGGGCTGTCGCTAAACTAGGGTGGCTGACGTAGCGTCTCTCAATAGGAAATATCTATAAGAGGCTATGCTAACAGGCTATGCTAACAGGCTAGGCTAACGTGACCGGTGGACAGCTATCACTATCTGGTGATTAGGTTGTTGAGATTTTTCCCCTGCATATTTATGTGTTTTCTATCTTTTAATCTTCAACTTTCTTTGTCTGTTTTTGGTTTCTCCTATTGATGTGTTATTCTCCACTGCTGGACTGGTAGATTAGAGATGATGATGATGATGACAGTTGACTGCTGAGGATGTCCTTGTAAAAACAAACCATTTCCTGCCTTGCTTGCCATTTTCACACCACACTGCACTGTGTGTCTCCATTTTTTCCCCTGATGGTCGTCTGTTCCTCTGCAGATGTGCACACACGGAAGTGTGTGTGTGTGTGTGTGTGTGTGTGCATGTCTCCCCCAGCCTCCAGGCCAGTCCCCCATGGCTGAAGGGGGGGATTGTGCATTCATTGGAATGGAGACTGTGATGGCGGGGGGTGGGGAGACGGAGAGAAGGGGCGGGGGGTGATTGAGTGTGTTGCTTGGAGAAGAAAGGGAGACAGAGGGAAGAGAGAAAGAGAGAGAGAGAGAACAGTGGGGAGGGGGAGGGGGAGGGGAGTGCTGCCTGGTGTTGTGCTTTAGGAACAGGAAGAGGAGGAGGAGGGAGGAGAAGATAAGCAGACGAAGGGAGGTAAGGAGACTCCAGGTGGAGGTAGGAGGTGGCTGGCTTACTGGCTGGCGCCTGGCCTGGGGAGGAGAGAGGTCGGTCAGGGGGTGGGGTGGGGGTGATAGGGCCGGGGGAGTTGAGGGGCAGATCAGCAGAAAGCTCAGGGCCTGGTTAATGGGTCTGGTTTTAGGAATGGAGAGGGGAGGGGGTGGGGGAGGTTGGAGGAAAGCCAAATCCACGTGCCGCCATCAACTGACTTCTATGTTTGTTCAGGTTAGTCCAGATTTGGGACAGAGAGAGACAGAGAGAGACAGAGAGAGACAGAGAGTGTGTGTGTGTAAGAGAGAGATGTAATAGTAGAGAAATAAAGAGAGGAAGAAGAGACATTTGGACGGAAAAGAGACACAGACGTTTAAGTAAATTAGTTCCATTTGCTGAGCTCACAAGCAATGTCTCCACACACACACACACACAATCATTAAACACAGTTAGGTTGGGTGTATCTGTGGGTGTAGTTATTTTTGTATCGGTTGACTTAAATTGATGACAGTGTTATGTGTTTATGCGAGCGAGTGTACTGTCAATGTTTATGGTAAAGGTTAACAGCTCAACAGGTTTTTTAGTTGTTTTGGTTACATAATGTGTGTGTGTGTGGAGGGTTGATAAAAACGGTGTGTGTATCAATAGGGAGTGTCCCCATATGTCATGTGAGAGGTAGAGAGCGGGGGGGGAGGGGAGGGAGTGAACCTAACCTTGGCCTCAAATTGGAACAGAATCAAGGAGCTATAAAACACACACGCACACAATCACTACCCCCTCCCTCTCTCTCTCTCTGCCTCTCTCTCTCTGCCTCTCTCTCTCCCTCCTCTGTGACAGAGAGGGTGCAGCTTTGATGCGTGTGTGTGCTTTCGTTCCCCTCTCACTTAGTTTCACGGCAGGGCAGACCAGCCCAAACCATATTGCTGTGGTTTTTGTGTGTCCAGGCTTGTATGCAAGAACGTGTGTGTATGTTTCTCATTCAGGAGACTAAAGTGTGTGTGCGTGTATGATGCAACACAACACGTCTCCTGCACATCGTACACCACAGTTGGTGTATTGCCTAAGTGTTACATTTACATTTAGTCATTTAGCACGCGCTCTTATCCAGAGCGTCTTACAGTAAGTACAGGGACATTCCCCCCGAGGCAAGTAGGGTGAAGTGCCTTGCCCAAGGACACATCATCATTTGCCATGGCCCGGGAATCGATCTGGCAACCTTCAGATTACTAGTCCGATTCCCTAACTGCTCAGCCATCTGACTCCAGTGTCGTAGACAAGCACTTCTTCATAGTGGTGACTCTGTCAATCTGGAGCGACTCCGCCTTGTCAAGAAGAAACACGCTCAGACGCATGCTCTGCTGTTCCTGCACACACATCAGGTTCGCCATCTGGCCCTCCCCCTCTATGCACATGACCTCTAGCTGACCCCTGCAACCTGGGTCACCTCTATTGATCCAGCCCATTGGCTTACAGTATTGGATTAACCCTATTAGGTTGCGCCAAGCCGAAGGGGGGATGGAAAGGAGGAGAAGAGAGGGGGGATGTTGGCGGTGAGGTCGATGGCAGTGATTCAGATGGAAGGAGAGGGGGGAGGGGTGCCATGTCATGTGACCTGTGTTGCTGTGTCACATGTCAGTCAGCCTTTTTGCGCTGTGTGGGTGCATGCTAGTTGCACTGATCTCAGAACACAATGACGTTGTGATGTTCCTCCTCTCCTCACATACTCCTCCTCCTCTCATCTCCTCTCCTCCTCTGTCCTCCCCCCTCCCTCCCTTGCTCTCTCTCTCCCCCCCCCTTTCTCTCGCTCTGTCTCTCTTCCTCCCCCCTCCCTCCCTTGCTCTCTCTCTCTCTCCCCCCCCCCCTTTCTCTCTCTGTGTCTCTCTTCCTCCCCCTCCCTTGCCTAGGTGTGCTTCACTGGGTCTCCCTGACTACAGCAGTTTGTCTAACCCAGTTCCACACTGCACTCTGACCCTGACGCTAGTGTAGGTAGCCTGATAACACAGTGTGTGTGTATTCAGGAGACGCAACACCCATCGCCCTGGTTACTGTATCCGTAGGGGCGACGCGCGTGGTTGACGCCAGGCTGTCAGGGTGCCAGGTAGAGAGCTGTGTTTTGGGAGCTCTAGTTGTGTAGTTCTATTGTTTATGGTACTTGGTTCAGATTAGTGACAATAGGGATTACCTGTTTGGATTATCTGATGCTGTTGTTCTATTGTTAATGGTTTAGTTCAGACATGTAGGTAAGGTGTGTGTGTGTGTCTGAAGGAGGGAGGGAGAGACATTCCTGTTGGTTGCACGTTTACTAGGGTTTCTGTGTGTGTGTGTGTGTGTGTGTGTGTGTGTCTGTGTCTGCAGGCTGGTGTCTGTCTCCTCTCAGGCTCCTGTAACATGATCTCGCTCCTATGGATCAGGAAGCAGCCGTTGACTTAAGACCCCCTCAATGTCTGTCTGCATCCCCCTCTCTCTCTTTCCTCCTCTCTGTTTCCTCCTCTCTCTCCCCTTTCTCTCCCTCTCTCTCTCCCCTCTCTCTCTCCCCTCTCTCTCTCCCTCTCTCTCTCCCCCCTCTCTCTCCCCTCTCTCTCTCCCCTCTCTCTCCCTCTCTCTCTCTCTCTCTCCCCTCTCTCTCCCTCTCTCTCTCTCCCCTCTCTCTTTATCCTATCTCTCTCTCCCCTCCCTCGTAACCACCATACTCTCTCCCTCCTTCATCCCTCTTCATCTCTCTCCCCCTCTGTAATCAGATCAGTGGCAGTAAGGGGAATAAGACCCAGTGTTGATGTGGTAATTGATTTCAAGTTTCCTTTGTCTGCTTGGTGTTGGATGTCTAGATCCCTAATCCATCTACTCTCCACCTGTGTGTGTGTGTGTGTGTGTGTGTGTGTGTGTGTGTGTGTGTGTGTGTGTGTGTGTGTGTGTGTGTGTGGAGAGAGACCATACTGGTGTCTTTGTGCTGTGAGTCCAGTAGGGTCAGCTGATATATATATTGAAGAGTTTAGGGAGAGCCTTGAGACTCTCTGTGTGTCTCTTTCTCCCTCTCCCTCTCTCTCTGTGTGTCCCTCTCTCTCTGTCTCTCTCTGTCCCTCTCTCTCTCTCTCTCTGTGTCCCCCCCCCCATATAGCCTGCTTCTCTGTGATCTCAGGGGACAGACCTGTTATGACAGTGCAGGGACAGACACATGTCCTGCTGTATGTAAGACTACAGCTGAGTACATGTCTGTCCTTGTGTCAACTTCAGTTGCATGTACACCAGACCCCAGCAGACCCCAGCAGCCCAGCTCTATTGGTCGTTTCAACCGTACACACAACACAGATGACTGCATGGGTACACAGTACTACACACAGACACTTTGTAACACCATGCTCTCTCTGACACCTACACACAGAGGGTAACCAGGTATACAGGCCAGGTGTACCAGTGGCGGTAGTCCTACCAGGTCATATCCATAGTTGAATAGCTCTGCTTTAAAGAGACGGGTACATACAAGAGCCATGATGAAAAGCTGGAGAAGATAGAGAGGACAGGTACTAAACATTTGGCATCATAAATAAAACGTCAGAGTCATCGGTGCGTGCAGGCCAGGGCCCAGGCAAGCGTGAAATCTGCCTTCACCCTCTCTCCTCTGCCTTCATCTCTCTCCCTCCACCCCCCTCTCTCTGTCTCCCTCCATCCCTCTCCCTGTCTCCCTCCACCCCCCTCTCTCTGTCTCCCTCCATCCCTCTCCCTGTCTCCCTCCATCCCTCTCTC